>NC_041398.2:179833022-179848022 GCF_900747795.2 Erpetoichthys calabaricus
CTATTTAAGTGATTTCTTGATTGAAACAGGTGTGGCAGTAATCAGGCCTGGGGGTGGCTACGGAAATTGAACTCAGGTGTGATACACCACAGTTAGGTTATTTTTTTAATAAGGGGGCAATTACTTTTTCACACAGGGCCATGTAGGTTTGGATTTTTTTTCTCCCTAAATAATAAACACCATCATTTAAAAACTGCATTTTGTGTTTACTTGTGTTATATTTGACTAATGGTTAAATGTGTTTGATGATCAGAAACATTTTGTGTGACAAACATGCAAAAGAATAAGAAATCAGGAAGGGGCCAAATAGTTTTTTCACACCACTGTATATATATATATACAGTGGACCCTTGACTTACGAACTCAATTCGTTCGCGAGGGCTGATTGTAACTCAAGTTGGTTGTAAGTCAAGACTATTTTTCCCATAAGAAATAATGGAAATACCCATAATGCGTTCCGAACCTCCCACTGCAACACTTACTTAACCTTTTCATAATAAAAAAAAGGGTTGTATAATGTGCATAATTTACCAAAACACCAATAATTTTTCTAATGTACTAACCAAAAAGTAATAAAAAGTGCCTAGCCTACCAGAAACAACAATTTCATACTGTACTCACCATTTAATTTGACATCTTTGGGCTGCAGGAAGGGAGGAGGATGATAATGAAACTGAAGGCTTTTTAAAGGCTTTCTTTAACTTGCGCTCAGGCATTTGCAATCATTTCAATAGCTTCTTTTGCGTTAATTTTAATCTCCTCCTGCCTACAAGTTATTCTGACAAGAATTTTTCTCAGCATTTCCTTGCGATGATACAAGGAACTGTTTCTGAACTCTTCTGAGACACCCCCCCCCCCCCCCACCGGGAACGACATGCTGAAGTGCGTGCTGAAGCGCGATTGCCGCGACTGTGGAAGCTTGCTTGTCCATTGCCGGGCAGGGATATCACATGCATATCACCCATCGATATCTTTTCTGTTTGCTTTGGCTGAGAGACTCAGCACAGCTTTAAGCCGGCTGTTAACAGATACAGATAAACAGTCTTCCATACGGAGTTTGGACTTTGGCATGTCTTCTAGTTGGGGGAGGTCCCAAGAGAGTTTACAAACCTGACATTTTATTGAATGAGTGCCGCATTAATAGGAATGTTTCTGTTTGTTTACAATCGCGCAAGCGGATACACGTGACCGCATTCAGGTCGTAACGCAAGATGTTGGTCGTAAATCAAAATAAAAATTTTGGTCGTAAATCAAGTTGTTCGCATGTCAAGCCGGTCGTATATCAAGGGTCGACTGTATATATATATATGTATATATGTATATATATATATATATATATATATATATATATATATATATAAATAAGTCAACAATCATAATGCTCAACAGTTTTTACTACATATATTAGCATTATTTTTCAGTATTTTAAATGCTTGAATACATCATCTGCAGTTTAAGAAAACTTATCTTTGAAAACCTGCAAATCTTCTCAGGGTTTGCTTCCTAGGTCAGCATTGCAAACATTATACAATTAAAGTACTTAGACCCAACTAACTGCTTCTTCAATGTTTACTATTTCTGAAAAGCTGGTATCTACTGGGGCGGCACGGTGGCGCAGTGGGTAGCGCTGCTGCCTCGCAGTTGGGAGATCTGGGGACCTGGGTTCAATTCCCGGGTCCTCCCTGCGTCGAGTTTGCATGTTCTCCCCGTGTCTGCGCGGGTTTCCTCCGGGCGCTCCGGTTTCCTCCCACATTCCAAAGACATGCAGGTTAGGTGGATTGGCGATTCTAAATTGGCCCTAGTGTGTGCTTGGTGTGTGGGTGTGTTTGTGTGTGTCCTGCGGTGGGTTGGCACCCTGCCCAGGATTGTTTCCTGCCTTGTGCCCTGTGTTGGCTGGGATTGGCTCCAGCAGACCCCCGTGACCCTGTGTTCAGATTCAGCGGGTTGGACAATGGATGGATGGATGGATGGTATCTACTGCAAATTTCTCAAATTTTCACACCATGCCAGAATCTACTGTATTACAATAAATGAGAAAAGGTTTACAGTCTTAACATAGATCTTCTGATACCCTCTGTTCATGTGGAGCTTTGTAGTATTTTTTGTACCCTGTCTCCTCCCATCAATCAGCTTGCAGTACATCTCACTAGTGTTTCTGCAAATACTTAAACCTGAAGTAGTCAAATATGACACTTTTTTGCACACTACTGTCTGTTGTATTGCTTTTCTATACCTTATCTAATACACACTGACTTTTTTTTACTTATTTATGTAGCTTTATTGTATTGTTGCTATGTGAGCCTCAAATAAATACTGAAAAAAGTACAACTTACAAACTGAATACAAAACACAAACATTTGGAATATAGCATCATCCTTCTCTATGATTTCATCCAGCAAGCATTCAGAATATACCAAATTTACCACATATAACTTTTACTTGAAATCAATAACTAAGGAAGCAACATGATATTCTATGAGAGTGCATATATTAAGTGTAACCCTTAACCCCAAAATAATTAAAACAACAACAACACTCTCAACTTCTTTATTATTTTAATTCCCTCGGGCACTTCAGCAAATGTAAAAAAAAAAAACTTATACTGTTTCATTCGAACTAGAGTGGTGCTGAGGTGGTGCCAGTTGCACAGCTGCGCTCAGGTCCTAATTTGGGATCCTGAGGTGGTTTGTAATGTGTTGGGTGCAGCAACTTGCTGAATCAGTGCATACTCCCAACCTCTCTCTCAAGGAAATGCTTATTCTGTGTTTTAGCTAAATTTGTAATGTTTTATAGCTAATCATTTGTATAAAAAGTTAAATAACTATTTAAAGCTTGACTGCTTACAGTAAGTAGGTTAAATAACTAATTTGAGAATTATTATTGAGTTATTATTTTATTTTCATAATATCATGGTGCTTTATATTTGTTAATGATGTAGGAAACAAGTCAGAATATCTAGACTATATATTAAGATAGCTGTTTAGGGGATCAATACAAAATGTACACATACACAAATGTAGAATATTGTTATAGGTTACTTGAGCAAACCACAAAAACAAAAAAGTTGTACTGCAGAGATTAGTGTAAACACACAGAACAGAATTGTGAATAACAAAATGAATTAACTTAATATTTGATAAGAACTGTGAAGAATACAGGAATACCCCTGTATCAGATCTTACTGTGTCACAACCTTTTTTAAAAGGTACAGAAACTAAATCATACAAAAGCAGAAGTATTTCTATAGGCTACAAAAAGATTCAAGTACATGTTTGGACCAAGACATATTAAAAATTCAACAGGTCTATTCACAAGATTCCAAGTTGCATTTTTTTTAATGACTAGCTGATTGACTGATGGTTCAGAAGGCTTCAGGATTGTGACATAATATGTATACAAGAGGCTGCTTAATGATACTCCGCAACAGAACAAATATGTTAATCTGCATATGATACTTACTGCATCAGACTTAAAGGTTAATTGCACAACAAGATACAACAGTCACGTTAAATACATAGGGATAAAAGGATAAGACTATGAATAAATTTTATCTTCAACAACAGTTTCGTTTGATACTATAATATATAATATTTCATCTATAAAGCATCTTCTTTAAATTATTCCTCTAAAGAGTGCTAACTGAAATTAGAACTGATTAAATTAAGTAATGCTTAGCAAATAAACTGTATGGAAAAACCTCTGACCATTAGTATGGTCTTCCAATAACTAAATACCAAGTAAGGTGATAACTGGGGAAACTACACACATGAAAAGCTGCAGGACTAAATGGAGTCAGTCTTCGAATTCTTAAGCTGTCCTGACCAAATTTGTGGTGTCCTCTGTCACATGTTCTGTCTGTCCAGAGAATGCCACTGCTGTGGAAACCATCTTGCATTGTTGCTGTTCAAAAGAAGGCAGGCAACACTTCAAGTAATGAACACAGACCAGTTGTACTTACATCTCACATCATGAAGACCTTTGAGAGACTGGTCCTGGACTATAATAAGTCTTCAACAACTCTGTGATGGCCAGTATAATTTTCTATGCTGTGGTGTGCTGGGCTGGTAACATTTCAAAAGATGCCCACCAAATGAACAAGCTAATTAAAAGGGCAGGCTCAGATATGGGACCCACTCTGAACCCCCTGTACAGTAAGTAGCAGTAAAGGAGAAGATTAAAACACAACTGAGGGCCATTATGAACAATGCTGCACATCCTCTCTCTGACACACTATTTTTAACCAACGAAGTACTCAGCAGAACTGTGTCAAGAAATGCTGCTCAGGATCCTTTATACCAAAAGCAATACGCCTGTATAATGCCTCACTGTGACTGCCAAGTCAGAAGTTTTCTTTTCTTTCTTTTTAAACTTTAGTTTCTGTCATTTTGGTGTGTTCAGACCATAGTTTATGTGTGTATATATTTTTATGTATTTATTTATTTAAAGAGCTTCTGTAAAAAGGCAAATTTCCCCCTGGGGACAAATAAAATTCTTTCTACCTTGAAATGTCAAAACTCCACACAGGCACTAACCAAAATTAGAAACTTAAGACTTTGGACCTATAAAGCAGTACTGCTAACTGCCATATTCTTATTTGAATAATCAGGCTGTCATTGTCTATAGTCAGAATATAAGCACTGGAAGAAAATTATTTTATTTGGTGACTTTTGTGCAAAGCAATTCAGAAATCACTTTGATTAGGGATACAAAACCATGAAGACCTTAAAGGGAGGAGCAAACACGTGAATAGTGCATTAAGCTGATATGCTCAGTAATTTTCTTTAAAGATTGCTTCATAGCAAATTTCAATAATTAAATTACACTTTGAAGACAAACTAAGTGAACCAGAACAATGTTAGTAGGGATACAAACAAAAGACAAGTAGATGCCAGCTGTTTCTCTTTTGACCAACAATCAGAACCCATGAATTACACTTTGGTAGAACATGGATACTTTACACCTGGTATGAATGACTTAGCTCAACAGCCTATTTAATATTATTCAACATGTAAGTAGTTAAACTATGCACATTATGTCACACACCAAGAATATTTTGAACCCTTTAGTAAAACATGACAAAAAAAAAATCTGTTTTACTCTTTTTATGGAACAATGCACTTGAATTAAACTGGCACATCCAATTGAAGGTAGGATGTATTAATCAGCAATTTTGTTCAAGGACATTTTAACATTTTTGATATTTTTGCATGATGCAAATATCAATTAAACCAAATTTATGCTAAACAGCTTTAAAAAGGTAGAAATCTTAAGAAATACACAGGTATGTAATTATTAACCAAAATATTGACAGCTAAAGGTGAAAAAAGTACAGTATTCCCAAAAATTGATAATATATACTATTCTTTATAGGCTGACATGTACACTATGCTCATAAGTAAACTGAAAAACTCCAAAATAATAATAAATAATAATTAAATGTGCTTTGCTATTAAGGTTTACTATTAATTACCTGTCTCTCAAGGGCAAACCTTTTCAGAATTTTGTCTTCAGATGCCATCTTTGAGTCATACTCGCCAATTCGCTTGTCAATAAGTTTATTCGATTTATCCTTTAGTCTGTATTCTTTCAGAAGTGTTTCTTTACGCTGAAATAAAAGTTAACATTAATTAAGCTACAAGTTTTAAACTTGCCTTGCCCTCCTTCATACTTAGATCCTTCACAAGAATGTAAAAGTACAGTATTGAAACAAACTTAAAAATGACTATAACATCAATAAATCAGCATATACTGTAAATGAGAAGAATCTGAGCAGTCTCAGGTTAAATATCTACATGAAAATCCACGAAGCCTGTATTAAAGGCTGAAATTATTTTTTGGGTGGTGGTGATGTTGATGGTTATTTGCTTCCACTAAATGTTTCATCGATTAGGTACTTACCCTTCGCATAGCTTTCGATCTCGACACCCCAGGCAGACCAACATCATGTTTGGACTTTCGGCCTAAAATGTCAAACTTCTGTCTGTTAATCTTCACTTCAAATGGATTGTTTTTAATATCACTTGTTGCCTTCATTTTTCGTACTTTGTCCGAGAGGTTCTTTTTCTGTTGAAATTTGCCCATTTTCAGATTTTCTGTAATACAAAACAAAGGATTTTGGCTAATAAAATGACAAGCTCCTGACTAACGGAGCACGAACAAACACATTAGGCGTACTGGTTGATAGCAACAAGACATCTGCAGAATACCAGATTCTTAATGCGACATGAGTATGCTGGGAAAATACAATGTACATATCATTCACATCTTCGATGCGTCACCGTGTCTACATAGCTTTCCTTCAGGTGCTCCAGTTTCCTTCAACAGCCCAAAGACATGCATGTTAGGTGGACTGATGACGCGAAACTGGCCGTGTGTGTGTTCGTTCACAGTGCGATGGACTGGCGCCCTCCCCTGAGGTTGTTCGTTCCTTCCTGGACGCTATGCTTTCTGGGTTCGGTTCCAGCACCCCAGCGACCCTGTTTAGGTTCAACCTATTTTAGCAAATTATATAGTATGGTATATTCTGGCGACGAAATGAGCACTGGGAATAAATCTGAAAATGCTGATTTAACTTGACACGTGCAAATAATAAAGCGATATAGATACTTACATTTGCAAAATGCAAAAAAATAAAGTTTTCCTTAAAATGTTTGTCATAAAACTTCTTCCATAAAGTTCAAAAAGTGATCACGCTGTTCACCTAAACAAGACACATGCCACAACCAACGAGGTTGCAGGAGAGAACTACATCCGGGGTGAAAGGTGAGACAACGCCTGCGCAAGACAAGCACATCTCAGCCTGCTGGAAGTCCTCCACTGATTCTCTCTCTCTCACTCACACACAGACACGACGTAATGCACAGAGGAGAATTCGCTCTAGTTGAAAACTGTCTACAGATTTTACACCTGTATTTCTAATGCAGTCTGGTTTTAATTTAAGTAAAGTTAAAAAAAAACAGAAAACCTAAGAAAAACAAACGACTAGACTCAGCATCATACCAAGATGTATTAAAAGAGAGTTGTTTCTTTCTAACTCGTGAGATTCAGACTAAGCTGTCAATTGTATAACTTCTTTTGAAAATAATATACTGTGTATATTCGAAATTTATGGGCAAAGTAAAATGAATACGTAAATACGCAAATAAATAAAAGTACTGTAAAAGTAACGTTTAAGAATAACAGCACGAAATTAAAATAGAAATTAAATGTGTCATGAAATATATTTTTGTTACTTACTTATGTATTTAATTATTTGTTCATTTATTTATTTCAGTGACACGTCGCAACACGAAATATGCCCTGAAACGAAAATTCTCACTTTCAATCGTCAGCAAATACTGCTTTTTTATTGTTGAATCGTCCACAGAGTGGACGTACGCTCTTTGTTTGACTTGGGAATCCTGTGGCTCATTCGCTTGCTCAAACGTGTGACTAGACAAGAGTGTAAGAAAAAGTTGGGCAGAATTATTGTGCGGAGTGGCCACTTTACCTCAAGAAACTCCAAAGGTATGATTATGAATTTGCATCTGAAGTGTGGCACTTGATAGCCAAAGGTTTACGTCAACTCGCCGGACGATTCATCAATCAAAGCACAGTACACACAAGGACACGCCCTCCCAACTTCGAAGAATGAAAGAGAGTTTTTATTTCGGGGCTTACGTCAATTTGTTATAGTCTCTGAAATAAGAAAAAGAAGAAATAAACAACAAAAATATATATTCCGTGACACATATTTATTTATATTCACATTTTTTGCGATTTTTATTTATTATCATATTTCACCGTTTTTTTTATTTGCGTATTTATTTTTTCTGAAATAATCCTTCCTAATATTCCAAGATGCATAATTATTATAGATTTTTTTTGCATGTGCATTTAATGTATGTGAATATATTCATAATATTTCTTTGCCAGACTTGCTCCTGTCTTTAGGCAGCAGTGCCTCAATAGACAGTCTTTGCTCCTTGCACTTTAAATGCTAACGCAAATGTGTGTAATATTAACTAACAGATTAAGTCAGTGGTTCTCAAATTTATACTGGGCTAAAGGTTTGCTTAATCAATTACTTATTATTGCCTTTAAAGGTGTTGTTTAATTAACACGAGTTTTTCTGCTTTCACTCCTTAGCCAGAAATAAATTGCATTTCAGGTTTTATTTTCGTAACAAGTTGTATATTTTGCAGGTGTCAAGAAGGTTGTGCATTAAGTAGAACGCTGCCTTACAGAACGCATTGACTGGGCTTGAATCTTAATACAGATGTTACTATTACTTCCGGCGCCGTCACGGACAGCAGCCTGTCTGGCGTGCTCTCTGCATTTACGTTGCTTTTCTTCTTCTTTCTGTTTTTCTCTTATTTTTTTTTTATTTTGTTATTCTGTTTGCACTATTACTACTGATCTTTTTAACTCTTTTCTACCTTATCTTTATTCCTCTTGTTGCACTGAGCATGTATATGACAAAAGAATTTCCCTCGGGATAAATAAAGTTCTTATCTAATCTAATCTAATCTAATCTTTAATATATGGACCTTGCACATTCTCCCCATTTCAGCAAGGCGTTTTCTTTCCAGGTGCCTATAACACACATACTCATATTCAAAGGATGTTCATACTTTAGCTGGTAACTTTAAATTGAGATAGACTAGTATCCTATCTGCTGCGGTGGGTTGGCACCCTGCCCGGGATTGTTTCCTGCCTTGTGCCCTGTTTTGGCTGGGATTGGCTCCAGCAGACCCCCGTGACCCTGTGTTCGGATTCAGCGTGTTAGAAGATGGATGGATGGATAGTATCCTATCTGGGCAGGTCCCAGTCTTGTACCTGGTGCTCCCAGGATAGGTTCCAGCTCTGTACCACTGAAGGTTAACAAAATAGATAATTGCCAGTATGGATTTGTTTTTCACTCTCTCTTTTAACAACAATAAGCGTCTATTGTTAATTTATTTTATTTTTCAAGCTTTCAATAGAATATTCTTCCTTAATTACATATAAAGAGTGGTGATAAAAAGTAAAGCAGACATGACCTTAAATAATAAAAAAAATATTAAAGTGGAGTTCCTTTAGTCCCATTTCCTAACTGTGATCATTAGCAAGCAGCAGCTTAAATATCCAAAACATTTCATATTAAATATAGGAAGTAAATCTTAACAAACGTGATAAGAAAGTCATTTACAGTATGTGTATGAAGTACATATAGGTGTTTGCTAAATTCCTACAAATTAAAATTTTAGATTTTTTACAATAAAGCTAGAAATTGGGAACTATTCAAATAGTGTTTCTGATTATATAAAATGTCATTTAGAAACAGGAACTGATTGGAATAAAAACCTGCAGTCACATGAGGTTCAATGTTGGGGTGTTTTTCTTCTGATAATTTAATCCTATTACACTGTTTCCATCCACTGCGTATTATACAGAATATACTGCAGATGTACATTGTAGACTGAATTTGAAAATGAGTTATATATATATATATATATATATATATATATATATATATATATATATATATATATATATATATATATATATATAGGTACTCCCTTAACAGTATGCAACTTTGTAAGGCTTTTATGAACGTTGCTAAGTGACACTGAGGTGTGTTGAGCCATGGCTGAACTATGCGCGGAGGTTGAACGCGTCGGTGCCAAAAACTCATTTGATATAATTTAATCTTGTCGTTTATAAAATCATGATATTAAATGCTGTATTATAACATGGCTTCATGGTGCATGAAAACATTTCATGACCCCTAAGCGCCTTAACCCATAAAACATTTTCCAATGGTTTTCATGTACCTACCATGCAGCATGCCAATGATCAAGGATTGTGACTGGTGATTTAAAAGCGTACGGTTTCATACCGTTAGTCCGTTTCTAAACTATGAGTCGACAATGTCGGGAAATGACTTAGCCAAGTTAGTCCGAGCTCGAATTTACATACCGCCGTCTATTTAACGTGCGAAACATCGCCGTTAACTCATCACGGAGACGTTTTGTTTGTATGGCATGAAAAAAAAAATATTCTTCACGGTACCATCAACTTTCACAACCCGTGACTCAATCAAACTGAGACGACTGACAAAGGTATACGAATAAGAAATTGGGCATGAGGTGGGAATGACAGATGCGATTGTAAAGTGTGGGAAACGCAACAGCGAAGGAAGTTTGAAAAGTCGAAGTGACACTAAGGAGGGAGTGTATAGAATTGGGGTCTATACAGTATGTTGTATACTAAAATCAGACGAAGTGGCCATATAGCAACAGTTCATCGTGTGCTCGCCATTCAGACATAGTTTGCATCAAATCTGTAGCAGAGGTGCAAGGAAGATTCTAAATTAAGTTTAAGGCGCGTCAGTGGGGAAAAAACCATTTCGCCCCACTATTCTAACGTTAACGTTCTAACGGATAAATTTGAATGTACTGGCAATGTGAAGGACATGTTTGGACTAATTAGAACTGTAAGAACATCAGAAAATACCAAAACATCGAGACAATATAGACATTCAGCACGATGTAATTTGGCAGTATTAAACATCAGTTCACCGGATTGTTCAAGAAGATTTTTATCTCCGGGCGGCACGGTGAGGCAGTGGTAGCTCTGCTGCCTCACAGTAAAGAGACATGCGTAGAGTTTGCATGTTCTCCCCGTGTCTGCGGCGGGTTAGGTGTATCGGCGATCCTAAATTGTCCCTAGTGTGTGCCTGGTATGTGTGTGTGTGTGTCCTGTGGTGGGTTGGCACCCTGCCCGGGATTTGTTCCTGCCTTGCGCCCTGTGCTGGCTGGGATTGGCTCCAGCAGACCCTCGTGACCCTGTGTTAGGATATAGCGGGTTGGAGAATGACTGACTGACTGATTGATTTATATCTCCTGTATAAAATGCAGAAACAATATTTAGGAATAATGTGGCTACCTTTTTACTCAGTTTACTGAATTGTTAAATGTAAACCTGGATATGCTATTTGCAAACATATACCGCATTCTTAATGGTGGCGCTCTTTTGAAAAATGTTATTTTAAAAATGCTATTTAAGATAAGGTAGATAAACTGCGTTGATTAATTATTTTTGGATTACTTAATTCCATATCCGGCGCCATTAATAAAGCGACTAAGTTAAATGACCATTCAAATTATCCTTTCAAAATCATCAGATCTACACCCCAAAATCTTCTCTTAGCTTTACTAAAGTGTAGCCTACTAGCATTTACACTGGCAATGAAAGTATGTATAATTATTGTTTCATTAAAAATACGTTTTATTTCCTTCTGAGAAACATTATTGAAATGAATAAAAAAACAGTTTAATTATTATTAGTAGTACTCTACAGTATAACTCTGCCCCCATTAGTAATACTCTTCTTGGTTCCCAGTATTGTAAACTATCTTATTTAGGTCCTGAGATTAAAAAGTTTAAAAACCGCTGCATTAAATGACAGCTCTTAACTGAAGGTGTCATTGGACCAATTCTCTCTATTGAAACAAGAAAGAGACAAGTAAATAAGCATTAGAGGACTGGTGAGGAACTCATAATTCGCCAAAAAGAAATCTAGAAAGAAAAAAACTTAACTGGCGTGATTGTATAAAGCATTTTCTATAATCAGTTTTCCATATGATTAGCATTAATGTGAACAATTTTCTAGTTTTTATTATATATTCAATAAATCAGTTGTTAGCATTAATATAAGAATATGATTAAAATGATTTTTCATATATAGTAAATCATACCATGTGAAATATGGAAAATAATAAATTTGTCCTGATATAATTAATTTCAATATGTTCTTTCTGTTATTAATATTACCATACACATGAATGAAAATAGCATAACAGGGACGTTCAAAAAGTTTCCGCACCTTTATATTTTCGTTGGAAACGGTGGAGGCGGGAGGAGTAGTAATAGAGCATTAAAAAGTTGGTACGACGCTGGGAAAATTGCATCGCAAAGGAAGGTGACTGCGTAGACAAGTGTTCGTAATTTGTTTTTGAAATTCTTAATAAATAGAGTTAAAAGAATTGCGGAAACGTTTTGAACGTCCCTCGTATAAAACAATAAAGCATCCATTTCTTTTGAGGTGCCCATTCAATAAAAATTGATGCAGCAGTAGTTTTAAATTACTTTGCACCAACGTAAATTCAATTAAAAATAAATAAATAACCTTCCAACATTTTACCCAATATTTTAATTTATGTTTCTAAAATAATATATTTACAGTGTCTTCCTCTTAAACAAAAAGGGAGTATCTGACGTAAATGGATTAAAAAGAAGCCTCTATATTCAATTAAATGTGCCTAAATTTTACTAAACTTTTTTTTCTTGAAGTCTTTTTATTTCTTTTCCTTAATATTATATTAATTTCCCATGAACCCCCGATCTACTAGCTATGCCACTGCCACATCAGTCAAGTCTTTAACGGCCGTTCATCATGCAGTGTGCGTCATGTCTTCAGAACACTACGAAAGCATCCACCTGCAACTAGTAGCTTTATAAAACATCTGAAGGAGCTGTTGTGACAATTTAGCTATTATGTAAGTAAGCAAGCTTCATAGACTTAATGGTATCTTTACTCTTGTGTTCAAAAGGAAAGGCGTTAAAATAAAAAAAAATATTGTTGTTGTATATATTATTATTAATAATAATAATACTACTAATAATAATAAATTTAAAAGCTAAAAAATAATGTAAGAAAATGTCAATGAACTTGGGGTAGTGAAGATAACAGGGAACAAAAAAAATATAGGTTTTACTTTTGTAAGAAATAAAATATTCACTTGCTGAAATGGGAAGAATGTGCAAACTCCAAAGAGCATGGTAAGAGTTCTTGAGCAAATGAAGCCCTGTCTTAAAAGTCTGACAGATGATTAGCAGCAGCTGCACACAAAGCAAACAACCCTGCACAATCGAGTGTCCTTGACTGCACAGCTTGACATAACATTCTTAAACTACTTCATCAAATTAAGAGGTAGCATTCTGGCACAAGACAGGAAGTAACCATGAACTGGGTTTAAGTCCATTGCATAATACATTCACACCCACATGCAGGGGACATGAAAAAAACAAACACACATAACAACAGGAGAACTCAACAGCAACTGGGTACATAATTCAAATTCAAGGCATTAGAGCCCTTAGCAAACCCAGCCACAGGGGATGCACAAACCAGTGTGTTTCTTCGTGCCGGTCCCAAGCCCGGATAAATGGGGAGGGTTACGTCAGGAAGGACATCCAGTGTAAAATTTTGCCAAATCAATATGCGGAATTTAACAATACAAATTTCCATACTGGATCAGTTGAGCCCCGGGTTAACAACGACCGCCACCACTACTGTTAGCCAACAGGGTGCTGGCGGAAATTGGGCTACTGTTGGCCGAAGAAGTAGAAGGAGAAGAAGAGGGTGGAGACATGTCTGGAGGCAGGAGGAGAGGAGGAAAGTAAAGAGAGTGGAACTGAGGGTAAGAACTTTGAATGTTGGCAGTATGACTGGTAAGAGGAGAGAGTTAGCAGACATGATGGAGAGAAGGAAAGTTGATATATTGTGCGTGCAAGAGACTAAATGGAAGGGGAGTAAGGCCAGGTGGATTGGAGGTGGATTCAAATTGTTCTATCATGGTGTGGATGGGAGGAGAAATGGGCTAGGAGTTATTCTGAAGGAACAGTATGTCAAGAGTGTTTTGGAGGTGAGAAGGGGTAGGAGTTATTCTGAAGGAACTGTATGTCAAAAGTGTTTTGGAGGTGAAGAGTGTCAGGCAGAGTAATTATTA
This sequence comes from Erpetoichthys calabaricus, assembly GCF_900747795.2. NCBI lineage: Eukaryota > Metazoa > Chordata > Cladistia > Polypteriformes > Polypteridae > Erpetoichthys > Erpetoichthys calabaricus. The sequence goes on from NC_041398.2 coordinate 179,846,776, forward strand.
TGAAGCTGGAAATTGGAGGTGTGATGATGAATGTTGTTAGTGCATATGCACTGCAAGTTGGGTGTGCAATGGGTGAGAAAGAAGATTTTTGGAGTGAGTTGGATGAAGTGATGAACAGTGTACCCAAGGGACAGAAAGTGGTGATTGGAGCGGATTTCAATGGGCATGTTGGTGAAGGGAACAGAGGAGACGAGGTGATGGGTAGGTATGGTGTCAAGAAGAGGAATGAAGATCAGAGGATAGTGGATTTTGCCAAAAGGATGGACATGGATGTGGTGAATACGTATTTTAAGAAGAGGGAGGAACATAGGGTTACGTACAAGAGTGGAGGAAGATGCACACAGGTAGATTACATCCTGTGCAGAAGAGTTGATCTGAGGGAGATTGAAGACTGCAAAGTGGTGGCAGGGGAAAGTGTAGTTAAGCAGCATAGGATGGTGGTCTGTAGGATGACGCTGGAGATCAAGAAGAGGAAGAGAGTGAGGGCATAGCCAAGGATCAAATGGTGGAAGTTGAAAAAGGAAGACTGCAAGGTTGAGTTTAGGGAGGAGGTGAGACAGGCACTGGGTGGCAGTGAAGAATTACCAGACAGTTGGGAAACTACAGCAGATGTAGTAAGGGTGACAGCAAGAAGGGTGCTTGGAGTGACATCTGGAAAGAGGAAGGAGGAAAAGGAAACCTGGTGGTGGAATGAGGAAATACAGGAGAGTATACAAAGGAAGAAGATGGCAAAGACGAAGTGGGATAGTCAGAGAGATGCAGAAGGTAAGCAAGAGTACAAGGAGATAAGGTGCAAGGTGAAGAAAGAGGTGGCGAAGGCTAAAGAAAAGGCGTATGATGAGTTGTATGAGAGGTTGGACACTAAGGAGGGAGAAAAGGACCTGTACCAATTGGCTAGACAGAGGGACCAAGCTGGGAAAGATGTGCAGCAGGTTAGGGTGATAAAGGATAAAGTTGGAAATGTACTCACAAGTGAGGAGAGTGTGTTGAGCAGATGTAAATAGTACTTTGAGAGGCTGATGAATGAAGAGAACGAGAGAGAGAAGAGGTTGGATGATGTGGAGATAGTGAATCAGGAATTGCAACAGATTAGCAAGGAGGAAGTAAGGACAGCTATGAAGAGGATGAAAAATGGAAAGGCCGTTGGTCCAGACGACATACCTAGGGAAGCATGGAGGTGTTTAGGAGAGATGGCAGTGGAGTTTTTAACCAGATTGTTTAATGGAATCTTGGAAAGTGAGAGGATG